>NC_133621.1:47191248-47218748 GCF_048593235.1 Sminthopsis crassicaudata
AGTATATGAAAATGCAATTTACAGACAAATCAAAGCCATAGTCATGTAAAAATGCTGTGTCTTTAAAAATAATAGCTTTTTATTTTAAAAATATATGCAAAGATAGTTTTCAATGTATAAACTGGCTTTCACAAGAGAAGTGGGAATACATTCTGGTTGTGTTCTTCTAACTTTACCTTTACATTTCTTGTCTAGATGATTTTGTCTGTTTTGTTATGGCCTCCTGTACCCCAAATGAAAGACCAATCTAAATGATATTACTTGGGGCAGCTAGGTGGCGCAGTGGATAGAGCACCAGCCCTGAAGTCAGGAGGACCTGAGTTCAAATCTGACCTCAGACATTTAACACTTCCTACCTGTGTGACCCTGGGTAAGTCACTTAAACCCAATTGCCTCAGCAATAAATAAATAAATGATATTACTCTATATTTGGGCTTTTAGCTTCTTTTTTTTTTTTTAATAGAATAGAACTCCCCAAATCATTTTAATTGCTTGCTGCAAAAACACATATACTTTAATTCATATTTATTTAAATGAAGGCAAGTTTTTCTTTTAAAGAATACAGAACTTTGCTAATTCCTTGTAAACAACTCATTCTCTGCAACTACCACAAGGCAATGATCCCTGGCCAATAGGAAATGTTCAGAGTCAAAATTTTAAGCATATTTTTGGAACATGATGTAAGTATTGAGAGGCTAGATGGGAGAATGACTAGAGTGCTAGTCTTGGAAATGTAAAGATCCAACTGGGTTCATGTCCCTTGCCTGATAGCTCTTGGGCTGTATGACCTTGGACAAGTCACTCATTAACCTTTCGATGAAAGACAAATAGATTGTAGTAACCATACGAGGAGAAGGATTTTCCCCATCTCAGACCTCTCTATATCAGTACCATAACAGGTCCAATCCTACCCTCAAACCAAATATAATAAAACTACATGTTAATAATAATATATACTTATCTCTTCTACATTTTGACTTTTCCCATTATAGTTTTGGTATGTCACCAATCAGCATAAGAAATCAAGTGGGAATTCTTTGAGAATTTTATGGGAGCTGCAGCAACATGGAAAGGCCAGCAGACGACATAGAAAAAGTTAAAAAACTCAGAAATATGTTTCTGAAAAGTCAGAAGTAATGGCATTGTATAATATCAAGCCCAATTTTTACAATAAGGTATTATAAATACCCCATAAAAGAAAAAAGAAAAAAAATCAGATTTCTTGTCTGGTAGGAAGCAAGAGCCAAAAAATTTTACAAAGACTTTCCAGAGTTTGGGGATGTTTGGGTATGCCATACTCCCTCACGACATAGAAAGGATAATTGTAATTGAAAGTTTCAGGTTCACATGGAAATAAATAATTTCTTGGAAAAGCAAGGTAGTTTGGTGAATAGAGTACTAGATTTGGAATAAAAGGACTTAATTATTATTTTCTACATGTATGAACTTAGACAAGTGATTTCATCAAATAAAGCAATAATCTACTAAAATATACATGAAATAGATAACAATGAAATTATTTTTTTGGAAATAAAGGAAGAATTAAAAAACCAGAGTATCCCATGTGAATGAGACCATTAAGTAAAAATATCAATAATTCCAAGATTAATTTGAAGATTCAATATCATTTGAAACAAAATGTCAATAAGGTACTTTATAAGATTAAATAAAGCAATAATACTTCTAAGGAAAAACAATTAGGCAAAAATATAAAGCCCTGTGACCCTGATTTAAGGTGGTGGTGGGGGTAACTTTGCACTACCAGTTATCAAAATATTCAGTAAAGTAATAACAATAATTCTACTTCTAAATTATTTAATTATTAATTATTTGAATATATTAGTACATTAATATAAATAAATATTATAATAATAAAGTATTTCAAAGAGCTTGAGATTTCTTTTTTGTTGTTTTTATTTGAAAAAAAATAAGAAAAAAAAGGCAACAGAAAAGAAATACAAAACAAAGTAAAGCAAAACAAAAGAGAACGTTGTCAGCAGAACATCAGGGAGGATTCAAAATATATAACAACAAATTACCAGATCAAGAAAGTATATATATTAGTAGAAGAAATTACATTCTTGAATGACCATTTTTTCTTTACTTCCTTGTAAACTGTTCTTTGGTTCTCTGCTGCTCCCCTTTCACCCCCTGTCCCCCACAAATCAAATTTGCAGTACCTATGGGTTCCCAGGCCAGGGGTAATACAGGATGATGTCAGCAGTCCCAGAGAAACCTTGTGGAGAACCTCAGACTTTAAGTTTCATCCTGGTGCGCAACCCCAACCAGAGGGACAGCTGGTGATGAAATAGTTCTCTTTCTCCCTATGGTGACTTTGACAGGGGGAGATGCTTGAAGAACCTCTTCCAAGAATGTTCCTGAGTCCTTGGCAACAACTAGGGTGAGAACTTGAGTCTTAACAAGAGATGGATTTGTTAGAAGGGCCGGTCATCTCCATCGTGGGCAACATCTCTGCCGGACAAGATGACCCTCTCCTGGGCTGGACTCCTTTGTGGATTCTCTGCTGTTGTTGGCTACAAGCCCTCCAGTGGACACCTGTCAGCTACTGCTGCCAAGGGGAGCATCTCACCAAGCTTCAGTCTCATTGACTTTAAATCACGAAGAACAAATACAAGATGATCTTGTGTGGGTAACTTCCAGATGGGAGATAGGACTGATATCTTTCCCTTATCTGATTTTTGGGACAAGATTGACAAAGTCTGCCCAACTTTCAGGCAGACCCTTCATTTATACTGGTTGGCTTCAGGCTCAGAACCCCAGAGTCCTCAGCTCTCCCAAGTTTGGTTCTTCCTGGTCCCAACTCCATAGAACAAGATGGAACAACCGTGCGGTTCCCTCCTACTGTCCCCCATCCCTGTCCAGCTTCACTTTCTATATTATCTTCCCCCATCAGATAATAAGCTCCTTGAGGTCAGGGACTGTCTTTTTCTAATTTGCCTCCCTAGTGCTCAGCACAGTGCCTGGTACATAGTAGATACTTCATAAATGTTTATTGATTTAACAATTTAATTCTACCAATTTATAAAAATAGAAATGATGTTTTCTACTTCTAAGTATATAGAAATAAATGGTGCAGCAAATAGAACTCCAGAGTCTGGAGTCAGGAAGTCCCAAGTTCAAACCTGGCTTCCGACACTTCCTAGCTGTGTGACCCTGAGCAACTTGTTTAACTTCTGTTTACCTCAGTTTCCTCATCTGTAAAACGAGGATAATAAAAGCATCTTCTTCCCAGGATTGTTGCGAAGATCAAATGAGCTAATAATTTGGCACATAGTAAACATTATGTGAATGTTAACATTATTATTAATCATTATCATCATTATTATTTTTTCACATTCAGGAATGAAGTGCTCTTATCTGCCTCATAGTGTGCGTTAGCCCTTCCCTAAAGCATTTGTGCATTAAAGTTGTCTCTATCTTATTCCCTTACTCCTCAAAGGACACAAATAATGTCTTATTCAAATTACCTCTGTCCTTGACACTCTAGTTCCATGCACAAAAAGTGCTTATGAAACATCTATTCAACCAAATTCTATTGAGAATGTTTTTATTTAAGACTCTTTTCCTTTCATATTCACTTTTTTCCTTTCCATGAAAAACTCAATTATCAACTTGTTACCTATTTAAAATACAATAGGCTAACATAATAAAGATTAATCCAATGTAAAAGATATGCTTTAAATTATATTTTAATAAGATATTTCTTCTAAAAGCTGTTTGGAGTGGTAATATGGCATTAATGGGAAAAAAGATTGGAGAAACAAAACATTATGCTCCAAATGGAAAGACTATAAAAAGACCAATTTAGAACTGGGAGAGGCCCAGGGGAACAAAGCTCATCTCCCTCAGCTCTCTCAGGGTCTAAGAAAAGCTTTTTTGCCTCTGTTTTAATGCTGAACAAATCGCTTTAATTTCCTGGGTCTCAAGTTCCTCCTTGGGGACTTTGGGACACTAGATGATGGCTGACATTTGTCCCAGTTCAAATTTCCATCATCTCCCATTTCTTTGACCTAGACAGTCTAGAGCCAATTCAAATCAGAGCTGATCATTAAATTTTGAGTGTGAGCATTTACACCTCAGAAATCAGTACTCTACAAAACCAGATTGATTTTTTTTGTTTTGTTGACTATCTGTGCATAAGAAAGTGATGAAGAAAATGTTGGTAATACACTTAAAAGTGTCATGCCCAATACCCTTTGATCCAGCATTGCTGCTATTGGGCTTATATCCCAAAGAAACACTAAAGAGGGGAAAGGGACCTGTATGTGCCAAAATGTTTGTGGCAGCTCTTTTTGTCGTAGCTAGAAACTGGAAGATGAATGGATGTCCATCAGTTGGAGAATGGTTGGGTAAATTATGGTATATGAAGGTTATGGAATATTATTGCTCTGTAAGAAATGACCAACAGGAGGAATTCAGAAAGGCCTGGAGAGACTTACATCAACTGATGCTGAGTGAAACGAGCAG
This sequence comes from Sminthopsis crassicaudata, assembly GCF_048593235.1. Lineage (NCBI taxonomy): Eukaryota > Metazoa > Chordata > Mammalia > Dasyuromorphia > Dasyuridae > Sminthopsis > Sminthopsis crassicaudata. The sequence continues at coordinate 47,195,737 of NC_133621.1, forward strand.
AACCAGAAGATCATTGTACACTTCAACAACAATACTATATGAGGATGTATTCTGGTGGAAGTGGAAATCTTCAACATAAAGAAGATCCAACTCACTTCCAGTTGATCAATGATGGACAGAAACAACTACACCCAGAGAAGGAACACTGGGAAGTGAATGTAAACTGTTAGCACTACTGTCTATCTACCCAGGTTACTTATACCTTCGGAAGCTAATAATTAATGTGCAACAAGAAAATGGTATTTACACACATATATTGTATCTAGGTTATATTGTAACACATGTAACATGTATGGGATTGCCTGCCATCTAGGGGAAGGAGTAGAGGGAGGGAGGGGATAATTTGGAAAAATGATTACAAGGGATAATGTTATAAAAAACAAATTACTCATGCATATGTACTGTGAAAAAAAATTTATAATTGTAAAATTAATTTTAAAAAAAGTGTCATGCCCAGTTTTTTCTAGAGCTATGTCAAACATTTGCTATTATAGCCCTACTTATACCCACCCCTTCTCTCCCATCTGAGCTTTCCGATGGTTATGGGACCATGGAGACAGGTCCTTACAATTTTACAATCCTGCTCATTTTACCATTACTACCCTGTGGCTAACCTTCCAGGCTATGTTTTATCAATAGTCTTCTTCCCAATCAATAAGACTCCAACCCTTAAATCAAAACCAAAAAATTGACCCATTAAAATGGATTTTCTGAGCACTCTCTGTATTATACACTTTTCAATAGGTTAAATGCTATGCTGGTATTTTAAAGGAACAAAACATAATTCTTACTTAAGAAGGAACCTGCTATCTAATTGAAGAGTTAAGACTTACACATATAAAACTAGATATACAATATACATTAATGGACAAGCCAATTGGTTTTATTTTTTGAAAGTACATCATAACTTTGGCTATCTAAAACACTTGGGGAAGAGATAAACCTGAATCATCAAGTTTTTCTGGATAGCTGAGGTTTTATCCCTCTGGTTACCAAATCATTTTTAAAAAAATAACTAATTTTGCCATCAGCTGCCCGGCTTGCTTTTGACTCTCCTCCATCATTTTCATCATGCCCCCCAAGGTAAGTACTCTAAGTTCTGTGAGGGCAGAAACTTTTTTTTTTAAATTTGTATCGTCAGAGATTAGCACAGTGCCTGGCACAAAGTAGGCACTTAATAAATGATTATCACATCATGATAGAAATCTTTCTAAACTGTTTGCATTCTTCTATGCCTTCTTAGAGAATATATTCTTTCTAAAGGGTTCATGGAGTAGTAAAAAAAATCATGTTTGAAGAAAATCAAGAGATCTAGATTAAACCCTCAACTTTGACTAGCTAGCTAAGTTGTTGGTTACATAGATTTTGAATTCTCAAAATCATCTGAACTCTCAAACTCAGTTTTACCATCTTTAACATAAGAAGGCTACATAAGATAAACTCTATTATATTTTTAGATATTCTAGGATCATTATGAACATTCATCATTAATGTATGTTGCAATGGAGTGATGAGTTCATGCCATTTATACTGAATCGTACCAAGCTGCTTTTTATTTCTTTCAGTTTTTGTTTCTTCCCTTGCTATCTAGATGTCAAAAGTAGATATGTTAAAATTTTTAAATACCATGTAAAAAGAAGAAAAATAAAAGGTGCATCTCAAGTTTATCATTAAAGAAAGTATATTTTCTGTTCTTGAAATTAAGTATATCTTTATTCTTCATTATCTGAGGAAAATACATTTAAAACTCTGTAATATTTTAGTAACTTCTAGTTACTAAATTTTAGTAATGCTTAATAATTATTTTTTTCTAAAAATAATCTTCACTTAATTTTAAGCAAATAAGAAATGATTTTGGAGGGGGGAAATCTACAATAGTCTATTTTAATTTGATTGAGAAGTGGAAGGTACCTTAGAAGTCCAAATCTTTCATTTTATAGATGAGGAAATGAAGCCCACAGAAATTAAATGACTTTTCCCAAAGTCATAAAGGTAGTAAAGGGCAAAGCTAGAGCTTGAACTCAGGTCCTATGACTTCAAGTTCAAGTTCTATCTATGGTGTCTTCCTGATTCCATTTACTCTAACAACTAAATTGGAGAGAAGTGATAGCTGAGACTGGGATTAAATTTTGGAATATGATTTAAAATATAGAAATATCAATTTCTGACTAAATTGCTTCTAAAATAGTTGCTCAGAATGTCTTTGCCCAAAGACTTAGGGATCTAACTTTAAAAAGGTTTTATATCAGAAAGGAAGGTGAGGGTCCTATCATCAAGCTAGATGCCAATAAAAGTGGCTACAGTGTAGAAAGAAAAAATAATTTGGGATAACCAGGAAGTCAGAATACTTGTGAAAAGATCTCCAATATCTACACACACAAATGCACAAAATATAGGCAACAAGCAAGATGGCAGCAGAAATAGATACCCTGATGGTCTATGGTAAAGAAGTTTGGGAAATAGTTTGTAAGCCTAAAGGTATGATACATTAGTGATAGAAGACTTCAATTACCTGAACAACTGCTGAAGGCATCTCCCTCTGCCAAAAGTAGAGTAGCTATAATTTCTTGACTTCACAAAGTGGAGGAATCAATACAAAGAAATTCCATTCCAGATGAGATTCTTATCATAGGAAGATTTGTCAGAATGGAAATGATAGAGACATTGGGGAGAAGTGGACCGCTTAGGATTTGCGATAGAGAAAAAATTTTGGGAAGATCTGATATGAATGAACATACATTTGGGAAGAGCAAATTTCAATGGGCTAAGAAAAATGATGTGTAGAAGCCCATGAACTAAACATCTATCTAGGATGTTGACCCAGGAAGAATGGGAAACTCACTAATGAAATTCTGAAGACACAAATCAAAAATAGACACCAAAGAGACTGATGTGACTGTATGGGAAGCTCATCAATCAGCTTTTTGGTTTCCAGCTTCTCTGTTAAGAAGAATGACTTTTAAATTGGAAAGGACAAAAGTGGCTACCATGGAACTGACACCCAAGATAAATATGAAGATACCATGAAAGCAGCTGGCTACCACTGATGAGATCCATTTGTCCCAGATGAACTATAGCAACAGGTATTAAAAGAATTAGAGATTATGTTTGTTAATTTACTGTAAATGATATCTTAAAGATTAAATTGAAAAGGAGAGGCATCTCAGAACTAGAGATGCATAAACACTGTCACTATTTTTCAAAAGATGGAAGTCAGTGGAGTTTCCATGCCCTTGGAAAGTGGAGTTGACTTTGATTTCTGACACGATTCCAGACTCTATTACTAGAGAGTTGATTAATGAACGCTTAGAAAATGAAGGAGTGATCCCAAAATGCAAATGGGGTTAGGTCAAATGCACTCATTTCCATTTTGTACAAGATTGCTAACCTGATAAATCAAGGGAATACAATAGATCATGGTATAAAATTGAGAAGACTTGACAAATAATTGGCTATAGAAGATGAAGGAGATGTCTTGTATGTTATCAGCAATAAGAACCAGATGTAGTTTAGGTGATAGTACAAAGGAATCCAGAAGCAGTTGAGTAACTATACTTAAAGATAAAGGATTACTGTGTTGAGGATAATTTAGAGGTTAGTTTTTCCTCAATATTTTAATCACTGTTATGACTGACAGCAAGCTTACTCCATTTGCAGATGGCATAGAGCTTGAAGGGACAATTATACACAAAAACAAAGTCAGATTCTAAAGAATCTCAACATGAGCTGAATTTAATAAGATGAAATTTAATAGGAATAAATGTAAAGTCATACACTTGCATTAAAAAAATGAACACATATAGGATGGAGAGAGATGATTAAAGAGCATTTCACATGAAAAAGTTCCTTCAGGGCAGCGAGGTAACACAGTAGATAGAGTGTTGGACTTGGAGACAGGAAGAATCATCTTCCAAGTCCAAATCTGACCTCAAGTACTTACTAGCCGTGTGATTCTGGGCAAGTCACTTAACCCTGTTACCTCAGTTTCCCCATCTGTAAAGTGAACTTCAGAAGGAAATGGAAAACCACTTCAGTATCTTTGCCAAGAAAACCTCAAACGGGGAAACAAAGAACTGCACCCTTGTGAAAAGACTGAACAATGAGGGTCAACAGTGTGATAAGACCAAGAAAGCTAACATGATCTCGGGGTATTTTAATAGAGGCTGAGTGTCTAGAACAAAGGAGATAAGTCAGGCTACATGTGAAATATTCCACTGAACTTAGGTATAACCTTTCTTGAGTTATGTGGACAGTCAGAAGTAGGTATAGAGGACAATGACCAGAATCATAAGGGGCATGGCCACCGATGTTTGAAGGAAAAAGGGATGTTTTAGTTTAGAAAAAAGAAGGGCAGAATGGGGGAAAGGGCAGATGACAGTTAGCTTAGATATTTGAAAGCTGTCATGTAGCAGAGGAATCTGAATTGTTCTACCCCATGCGGACAGAACCTAAACTATGGGCCAAAGGAACAGAGGTGAATTTAGATTTGATATGAGGAAAACTTCTACAAGAGGAATGTGCTGACTCACAAGGGTACGCCCCATCATTAGAGTTACTCCTTGAGGTGAACAGGGTTCTTGTTCAGGGGCAGGTTGGATGAAATGACCTCAGAAATATTTTCTGGCCTTGATATTCTTAGAGTCTGAGACTGAAATCACTGACCACCAGAATAATCAGCAGCATCACATAAAATGATCCAGGAACAGGCAGACACCAGAATCTATGTCTGGCCTCTCCCGCTTTCCTCTCCTACTATGCACAGAGCACTTGTTTCTACTGGTAATATACTTTTATTCTTAGTTTTAACAAATTGGGAATGTAATTTTTAGCACTGTACTCATTACAACCCAAATTCCATTACAATTACAAAATTCAGATGCCTTCCTTTATTTGTTTTAATGGTGTTTATTTTCTAAATACAAGGCATCTCTTTTTAACCAAATTATTCCTGCCCGGGTCTGTAATGACTCTTCTTCATTGATGTTTATTCTCTTCAGGTCCATCTAGCTACTCACTTTGCATGGATATATTTTGAAAATGACTAACAAGAACAACACACTCCAATTTAATCTTGAGAGAATGAATTTCCAGCGTTTAGTTATCAAAGAGAAGATAGTCCACCCTGCCAAAGATCATAAAGCACTTACTGTCTCATCTCCAGTGGTGAGAAATAAATGGGGATTAATTCTTCTGGAGTGTTCTAAGACCAAATTATAATGAATTAAAAATGATTGGAGATTGAATGAAGCTTCTTTAAACTTATAGCTATACTCAGAAGGCAGGTCAATGGGAGTTTTAATTCATTAGCTTGGTCTACTTTCTAAAAAATGACACGTTGATACGTCTTTCTAAATTAACATTTGCCTGGCTATTCAGTAGATTAAATTTTTTGGCAGGGATGTTTAAAAATTAGATAGAATTAACAAAGCCAGTAAAGTCAAGATGACACAAAGTACGGGCATAATAATAACATGTCTTATGTGGGTATTGCATTTTGAGATGTTCAAAATGGTTTTTATATCTACTTTATTCCATTGAATGAATTTCTTTTTCTTTTTTCTTTCTCTCTCTCTCTCTCTCTCTCTCTCTCTTTTTTTTTTTTTTTTTGCTGAGGCATTTGGGGTTAAGTGACTTGCCCAGGGTCACACAGCCAGGAAGTGTCTGAAGTCAAATTTGAACTCAGGTCCTCCTGACTTCAAGGATGGTGTTCTATTCACTGTACCACCTAGCTGCCCCCCAGTGAATGAATTTCAAGAAAATAAGATCCAACAAATATCCTGAAAACTAATTATTGTTTCAAGAGTCTTATTTGTTGGCCCTTCAATCAAAGGATTTAGTTGGTGACATTCCGAATAGTGCTCATTAAATGGGTGTTTTATCTGCCAGGAAGTCTCATAATATGGATTCCCAAGAACTACTTTATAGCAAGTCACCAATGGAATTTAATGTCCAAAGACAGTCATGAAAGTAAAGAAGTGAGCTGGAATGAATTTGGAAGGGAGGCCTTTGTCTCCCTTATTAGCCTCTAATTGTGTATACACCAGATCCTTTCCCATCTTCCCAGGAGCCAGCAGACATCTTGGATCATAGATTCAGAGCAGTAGGGCCCCTCAAAGTCTTCCCTGTCCAATCTCTTCCCTTGTTTTATAGCTAAGGAAAATGAGAACCACTGGCATTGTGACTTCCAGAGTCATTCAGGTGTTAAATGACTGAACCAAGATTTCAATCAGGGTCCTCTGACTCCAAAAACATTTTTCTTTCCACAGTATATCTTGGCCTTTATACTAAATTCAGAAAATATCAGTTAAATTTGCTTTCACCTCTTTGATTCCTCTGGAAAATCTTGCCCTGTTGTTTCAACCACCTAAGTCAGTCAGGTTGCTCTTAAGTAACTTTCTCTATTTCCATTCTCCTAGACTCCCAAGTCCTACTGGTCTCTCTCTTTATGCTCTTTAGGAGACGAGGGAATAAAAAATCTATCTCAGTTCTAATAGCTCTCTCAAGCACATACATGGGAACCCAAGAGAGAAAATGCCTGCAGAGACATTGGTATCTTGAGGAGAAATTGGAGGAAAGTTAACCTTTTTTTACCCACCAAATGACCTCTTCAATACATCTGGCCCAGCAGTCTTTCTCGTGGTTAAAATAGGATGGCACAACTTTAAGAAAGGTAATACAGAAAGAGACTGGAAGGGACGGCCTTAGCTTTTCCCCTGGTCCCAGGCTGTTTCACTTGACAGAACCCAGTGTTACTGCCACGGCTCAGAGTGGGGTTGGGCTCCACCATTAGTGTGAACTCCTAACTTAGTCCCACCACTTTGTCTTAGAATGTCAGCTACTAATCTGCTTCCAAGGGAAAGAAGTGATGCTGAAAGGAAGCAGCTGAGGAGGGGAAAGGATTAAAAGTACCAAAGAGGCCCTGGAACACTAAGCTGAGGGAGCATCTCCACTTTCCTCCAGAACCCAGATGGGCTAGACGTGAAACTGGGCCAATTTCCTCCTTTTTGTGACCAGACATAACAGCTGACTACTTACAAGATTTTTAAAATAACAAATATATTAAAATGTACCTCTCCTTTAGGAGGGCATCACTCCAGCAGGATAGTAGACATCCTTAGTAAGAATAAAAATATACATACACACACACACACACACACACACACACACACACACACACACATATATATATATACTCAATTGTCCTTCTGACAGCAAAACAGCAGGTGCCAACAGATAGCCAATTGAATGAACATACAGATGAAGATTAAGGTGGTGGAAATGATTGAAGCTGACTATAAAGTATCCAAAAACAGACTGTTAAACTCACCTTATAAGACCTGAATACTTATTATATTATATTATATAGAGAGATATTATTATATTATATTATAGTATTCCTAGCTTTTGCTTTTACCTTTTTTCTAACTTCCAAATCAAGAATTCAGAAAAAGCTCATTGAAGTTATTGACCCAGCAACATGCCTTTTATTTTCTAACAAAGTTATTCACACACAATCACCGACTGGGAAAAACAATAAAAAAGCTTTTTGATCCTCAAATGTGCTGTCGACATTTTTAATCCCAAATTTGATAACCTTTTAGTTCACCAAACCAAATTAATTTTTCTAAAATTTCATGGCTCCATGAGCTCATTTCAAGCAACAGATATGTAAACATAAGTTCTCAAAAGGAATATGTATGTATGTCTGTGTGTATGTATAATACACACTAATAAGATGGGGAAGGTTTGGTTGTCTAAGAGCTAATAAACAAAAAAGTAATTCCACCACAAGAACTCCCAGATTTTTTGTCTTCATCCCAGAGCTGTATTGAATAGAAACTTGCTAGATCTCTAGGAGTCAGAACATCTTGGAGTGGATCGTTAGGACTTCCATTAGTATTCAATATGGCACTAGAAATATCCTAGGTTCCACTTCAAGAAATCACTTTCTAGCTACTGGGTTAGAATAGCCTGGCATTGACAAGGAGCACAATAACACAAGAAAGAATTCAGAGACAAAAATGCTTTTTGTTTCTTCTTCATAAAAATTTCAATTAATATAAATACCTAGGGAATAACAATGGCTGCAATATTTCTGGTGCTTTAAGGTGAAATGTTTTCATTTAGCCTTCACAATTACCCTAAAAGGTAAACACTACAGGGGTCAGAATACCCATTTTATAATTAAGGACACTCAAATTGAGGAAAGTTAAATGACACGCCCTCCTCAAATCTCTCCCCCTCTTTCTCCTTCTTCCCCACTCTGTTTTTGTCCTTGTCATATATATACATATATATATATATGTATATATATGACAAGGACAAAAACAGAGTGTATGATTATATATATATATAGTATGTATGTTTGTATAAAATTTGTATATATATATATAAATTGTGTATATAATGTACATATTTATATCCATATATTTATAGTTATATAAAAATAGTGGCAAAATAGATGCCCAGTGGGGACAGCTAGGTGGTGCCGTGGAGAAAGCACCAGCCCTGAAATCAGGAAGACCTGAGTTCAAATCTGACCTCAGTCACTTAACAATTCCTAGCTATGTGACCCTGGACAAGTCACTTAACCCCAATTGTCTCAGCAAAAGAAAAAATAAATGCCCAGTGATTAGGGAATGGCTAATGGGAAAGACAACATGCAAAAAGCAATGTACAAACAGGATACATACAGGATAAATTAAGGATAATCTCAGAAGTCAGGTAGTAAGATTAAAGATTAAATCAAACTGGAAAAGGCTTCTTATAGAAGGCAGGACTTTAGCTGAGATTTGAAGAAACCCAGGAAGCTGAGAGGAGAAAGGAGAGATGTAGGCAAGGGGGGCAGCCAGAGAAAATGCATCACACCTACCAATATTTCAATATTTACTATGTGCCACACACTGTGTTGGTGCTTAGAAGAAAAAGACAAAAGTTAATAGTCTGTATTTAAAAAAAAATTCTTCTTTTCACTTGCATATTTTATTCATTTCCTAATGCCAAATAGAAATCAGCCAGTTTTAGGTGGCAATTTAAACATCTTATGCTTGAAAATGAAAATGAGAATTACCTACTCTAAAAGGACATACAATTAGCATCCTTGTGTGTACATACTGAACCTGAAAAAAAAATTAAGGAAAGTCTTTGCCATTTTGCAAAGTAATACACCAAAGGCACTATGAAGAAGAAGAAAACAAAAAAGGAAAATTGTAGGGATGGTTATCATAACCCCTGCTTCTCCCATGGGGAGTTCAGAGAGGGAAGGTTGTATGGGGCACTCCTTGACAAGGCAGGTCAGCAGTTCATCTCTAAATGGTTCCTGGGACACATAGTCACACGGCTAATAAAGACCACTTGGGTGGTCTTGTTTTCTGCCCTTTTTCATCCCATGCTGCCTTGCTCTGCTCTCCATCTCCACCCTGGTACTACTGATTGGCAAGAATTTACCATGTGCAAGTGTCCTTTTACCCATCTGTGTGCTCTTGCCATACTGACTCATTCCACCTTCCTTTTTCCAACAAGGCGTGATCATTCAATAAGACATGCTCCATTGTTCCATAAATTCTGAAAATATAGATTTGATTAAAAAAAACTAGACAAATATTTTCAACAATTTTTATGGCTCATTTTTCTTGTTATTAGTGCAAAGTTAAGCTAGAGGACCATTTTCAGACCATTAGAAACAAACTCCTAAATTTCATGACCCCCATGTCCACCCTCCTCAAAGAGAAGGGGAAGCAAAATTACTTTCAATAAGTACTTTAAGTTCAAAAGTTTTCTTGGAAATACACAATACAAGAAACAAATAACAAACTATATAAGATTTATAATGATTTTATATCACGCACAGAATTTCAAAATACTTAGTACAATTATATGGAAAATTGTATATATTTTTCAAAATCTGTATTTAATAATAATAATAATTTGTTAGTAACAAATAACAACATGTATGTATATATATATATATATATATATGTTTATACATAAGTATATGTGCATAGACACACATCTTTCTTCAGGAAGATTTTGAAACAAACAAATCCCAATTGCCTTAATTTCCTTTGGGTCCTTGGGAAAAGATCAAATTCCATCACTTACTTTTTGTTCAGCAGTAGCTAGGTCTAGTAAACAAAGATCTGGCCTCTGGTCCAGGAAGACCAGAGTTCAAGTCTCACCTCTGACAGATGCTGGCTGAGTGATCATGAACAAGTGACTTAATCTCTCAGTATCCTAGGCAACTTTCTAAAATAATAAATTACAGAGAAGGGTATCAACCTGCTAATTAGTAGTAGGAGTCTCTTCTATACAAATGAAATCACAAATTCTATCTCCTAATTTTGATTAGCAAAAATAAATTCCATAATAACAAATCTTCATAAAAGCCAAAAAGGAACACGACAGTATACAAATTTTCTAAGCAGTCATTCACCATATTTTCCCCCTGGAAGGTCACAATTGTAGAGTTCTAAGGTTTTCTGGAGCTCAGGTTAATAACTTTAATAAAGGAAAATGGAACAAGCTTTTATTAAGGTACATATTATGTGCCAGGTCTGTGATAAACTTTTTTTCCCCCCTGAGACAATTGGGGTTAAGTGACTTGCCCAGGGTCACACAGCCAGGAAGTGGTAAGTATCTGAGGTCAGATTTGAACTCAGATCCTCCTGACTTCAGGGCTGGTGCTCTCTCCACTGTGCCACCTAGCTGCCCCTAATAAGCATTTTTAGGTATTATTTCATTTGATCCTTTTAACAGTCCTATTTAAGTAGAAGTTGTCATGAGAAAACTGAGACAGAGATTAAACGATTTTTTTTCTTTGTTGTATTCCCACAATGCCTGTGGCACATGGTTAGGTGCTTATTAAAGTTTATTGAACTGAATATCTTTTGAATTGAATTGAATTGAAATTATTGAAATTAATTGAATTTATTTATTGGATGTCCTCCAGACATGGGACACCTCCTCTGAAAGAGCATAGAGGTGGTAAATAGCCTGCTGTATGTGGGTAACATCTAGGGGTACACAAAGAAACCACTGGCATAGTAGGTAGGAGCCGGATTTCTATGGGCTTTAAATACCAGGCTGTGAAATCTGGGCCTCACTGCACACTCCTGCCCCCCTCCAACACACACACACACTTCAGTGGGGATATCATTTCAAATCCATCAAAATCTCCCAAGAATTCAAGAGTTGTACCTGGCTCAAAGGACAATAGAGTGGGCACCAGTAGGGCACAGCTTATGTCCATTTGTGATCTATGTGCATAAATGGAATAACTGATATCTGTGAGGAAATGTAGACCGTGATGGGCAAATGACATAGGAAAAGTAATAGATGGACAATCTCGTGCTGGAGTTATGTACAAGAAATGTAATTTTTCTAAAAAAGAAAGAGAAAGATCTTTGCCGGCAGCAGTGGCAGTCTTTCCTGGATTATAACCTCTAGAAATGGGAGAATGTGCACTTCAGTGAGATCCCTGATTTCCCTTGTTTTGAAGATCCTTAAACACTATCAAATCAACTGTGCCCTGGAAACTAGCCTGATTCAACAGCAATTCACAACCACTTCTAGTATAAAATGCCTCAACCCTGGAGCTGAAAAGGAATGAAAGAAAACTGTATTTTCCAAATCAAAGAATAAGAATCTGGATTTAGTCACTTTCCACACCTTGAACTGACTCGGAGGGTGCCCATCAAATGCTGGCCACCCTTCGTTAAGCTTTTTAAGCCAATTGTCTCTCCTTTCCCTTTGCTGTCTGAGTACTCATAGATTCATGAACATATTTCTAGTCATGAATACTGGATCTCATCGGTGGGGTTACTCTCGCCATCAATTCACCTCACAATACGCTCATCCATATATAAGAAGAAAGATAATTAAAGAAGGACTTTTCTGATTAAAAACCGGAGAGAACAGCTGTGACTGGGGGAAAGCAGGTGAAGGTGCTTGAGTGAAGGCTCCACTAGAAACTCTTGAGACACTCCTGTCTCTGCTCAGTAAGCTACTCAGCGGCATGTTACCTTCGTTCACATTGCAGGTCTGTGTCCCTGCCAATACTGAAGCTCATCCTCCGTTGGGCCAGGGGTGAGGGGCAAGGCCGAAGGCTCCTGCACAAGGGAAGCCCCCTGACTTCCCCAGCAACCTCAGGCTGGACAGAGGCCCAGGAGTTTGGGCCAGCTGCTCCTCCTCCTCAGCCTCCTGTACCAGCCCATCCTGGGTAGCTCCATTTTAGTTCATAGATCTGGAGCGGACTTTGGTTGCCAGTTTCTTTTGCTTTGAAGTCATTGATCAGGCGGATGAGAAAGACAAAGATCTGAATAATCTGGTCCAGCTCCCTAAGCTCCAGGACCCCCTAATTACACAGTGCCCTCCATCCTCACGTGTACTTCTCCCATACTTTCTGTGGGGGTAACACCTGATATCTCCCCAGATCCTTGCCCCCTGCAGGAAGCAACCCCCCCACACACACACCCAGTCTGCCCCACAGATTGACAATGAGACAAATTCTCTTGTTTCTTCTCTGTTTTGTTTGAGTCTCCCAACCCCAGTACTAGCATCACTTAAAAAAAGAAACCCAAAACAAAGAACAACAATAACGACTGCCTCCCAGAAACTATAAAAACTACAAAAAAGACGCATTTTCTTCCCCGGGGTGTTTGTTAAGTAGATGAGTAAAGAGTCATTTAACCTAGAACATCTGGCTGGCCCTGTGCATCACATCACACTCAGCCATGTACCAGGACAAACCAGACCCGTGAGAGAGGAAAGCTGCTAACTCCCCAAACTCTTGCCCTTTGCACCAAAGCCCTGCGAGTTTCCTTCCCTACCTTGCTCTCTGCCTCCTATTCTTCCCTTGGGGAGAAGAATCAAAATAGATCACCAGAATTATGGGAGAGGACAGATTCTCTGCTCTCCTATGGGTTCTTTTAAAATCTCTGTAAGTATTTATTACCTACTAGGTGACAGCCAATCAACCAAGTACTTACTAAGTCCTTAACTATATGTACTAGGACTACAAAAACTAACACAAAAGCAAAAACAGTTGCTGCCCTCAAGAAGGGAGAGATGAGGGAGACAACATGTACAATAAGCATCCAGAGAGTAGATGGAGAAGAAGGTATTGGCAGCTGGAGGAGACCAGGAAGGGGGTCCTTGATTGTTAGTTGGTATTTGGATCTTGAAAATGTTTACTATTCCAGCCCATGTCTGTCTGAAGTGGGAAATTCGAATATGCAAGGACATCATTACTATCCAATGGAATGATTCGGTTTTGCCAGATATAAAATTTTATCTCTTAGAGCACTAGCCCTGAAGTCAGGAGGACCTGAGTGCAAATGTGGCCTCAGACACTTACCACTTCCTGGCTGTGTGACCCTGGGCAAGTCACTTAACCCCAATTGCCTAAGCAAATAAAATAAAATAAAATAAAATTTTATCCTTGAGTTTAGGGATTTTGCCTTTCCAGAAGTAAATTATAGACTTAGTGAATCCTAATATTGACACATATTGGCTGTATCACTTTGGACAAGTCACTCCTCCCATCTTAGGCAGCTCCCCAAATATCTAAGTTCCATTTGAGGTATAGATCTACTTTGTTAGAGGGAGTTTTCTGTCTGGGAATTCCTTAGACTAATAAAGTCACAGATTATTTTTTTGGTCTAGAGGCAAAATGATGATTTTTTAAAAATTGACTCCATTAAGTTGTGAAAGAATCCAGCCATTCTGGAGAGCAATCTGGAATTATGCCCAAAAAGTTATCAAACTGTGCATACCCTTTGACCCAGCAGCGCTACTACTGGGATTATATCCCAAAGAAATACTAAAGAGCGGAAAGAGACATATATGTGCCAAAATGTTTGTGGCAGCTCTTTTTGTTGTAGCTAGAAACTGGAAGATGAATGGATGTCCATCAGTTGGAGAATGGTTGGGTAAATTGTGGTATATGAAGGTTATGGAATATTATTGCTCGGTAAGAAATGACCAGCAGGAGGAATATAGAGAGGCCTGGAGAGACTTAAATCAACTGATGCTGAGTGAGATGAGCAGAACCAGAAGATCACTGTACACTTCAACAACAATACTGTATGAGGATGTATTCTGATGGAAGTGGAAATCTTCAACATAAAGAAGATCCAACTCACTTCCAGTTGATCAATGATGGACAGAAACAATTACATCCAGAGAAGAAACACTGGGAGGGGAATGTAAATTGTTAGCACTAATATCTGTCTGCCCAGGTTGCATGTACCTTCGGAATCTAATGTTTATTGTGCAACAAGAAAATGATATTCACACACATGTATTGTACCTAGACTATATTGTAACACATGTAAAATGTATGGGATTGCCTGTCGTCGGGGGGAGGGAAAAGAGGGAGGGGGGGTAATTTGGAAAAATGAATACAAGGGATAATATTATAAAAAAAATATATATATATAATAAAAAAATTAAAAAAAATTGACTCCATTATTTGAAAATGGAGGAGAATTTGACAGGAAATGAAGATCATTGCATATTATTTGTAGAGATGGAAGACATGAAGTCAGCAAAGCTCTTTCAATATTTGAAGACAAAGTATTAAGAATGTTTAAAATGCCAATCATTTTTTTCTAATAAAATATCTTTATTAGAAAAAATTATAAAGAGAATATTTATTTTTTAAAAAGTGTTCATTTAGACCAGCAGGAGGAATACAGAGAGGCCTGGAGAGACTTAAATCAACTGATGCTGAGTGAAATGAGCAGAACCAGAAGATCACTGTACACTTCAACAACAATACTGTATGAGGATGTATTCTGATGGAAGTGGAAATCTTCAACATAAAGAAGAGCCAACTCACTTCCAGTTGATCAATGATGGACAGAGGTAGCTACACCCAGAGAAGAAACACTGGGAAGTGAATGTAAATTGTTAGCACTAATATCTGTCTGCCCAGGTTGCATGTACCTTCGGATTCTAGTGTTTATTGTGCAACAAGAAAATGATATTCACACACATGTATTGTACCTAGACTATATTGTAACACATGTAAAATGTATGGGATTGCCTGTCGTCGGGGGGAGGGAAAAGAGGGAGGGGGGGTAATTTGGAAAAATGAATACAAGGGATAATATTATAAAATATATATATATATATAATAAAAAAATTAAAAAAAATTGACTCCATTATTTGAAAATGGAGGAGAATTTGACAGGAAATGAAGATCATTGCATATTATTTGTAGAGATGGAAGACATGAAGTCAGCAAAGCTCTTTCAATATTTGAAGACAAAGTATTAAGAATGTTTAAAATGCCAATCATTTTTTTCTAATAAAATATCTTTATTAGAAAAAATTATAAAGAGAATATTTATTTTTTAAAAAGTGTTCATTTAGACCAGCAGGAGGAATACAGAGAGGCCTGGAGAGACTTAAATCAACTGATGCTGAGTGAAATGAGCAGAACCAGAAGATCACTGTACACTTCAACAACAACACTGTATGAGGATGTATTCTGATGGAAGTGGAAATCTTCAACATAAAGAAGAGCCAACTCACTTCCAGTTGATCAATGATGGACAGAGGTAGCTACACCCAGAGAAGAAACACTGGGAAGTGAATGTAAATTGTTAGCACTAATATCTGTCTGCCCAGGTTGCATGTACCTTCGGATTCTAGTGTTTATTGTGCAACAAGAAAATGATATTCACACACATGTATTGTACCTAGACTATATTGTAACACATGTAAAATGTATGGGATTGCCTGTCATCGGGGGGAGGGAATACAGGGAGGGGGGTAATTTGGAAAAATGAATACAAGGGATAATATTATAAAAATATATATATATATATATAATAAAAAAATTCAGCAAAAAAAAAAAAGTGTTCATTTAAAAACCACTTACAAAGCCTCTGGATTTAGTTAATTTTCTAATTTCTGACAGTTCCTGCTGTCACAAGGCTGACAGGGAGCACTAAGTTTTCAATAACAGGCTTTCTGAGACTTACATAGATAAGCCCTGGTGAACCACTAGTTACATAAATGAAATTAATGAAATTGGCTGGGATCTAGCCTTAATCTACAGTGCACAGTCATATCTTTAATTCCAGGGACAGAAAAACTAGTAAGAAAGAACAACTATTATCTATAATTTCTATATTTATATCATGAATATTTTATGTAACATTAGTTTTATGATTTCTTAATATAGGCTTATTTTATTTCAATGATAAAATGAATTTTAAAAGACTTAAATTAAAGAAATATTTTAAATTAAATTAATTAAATACTAAGTTGGAGAACTTAATAAATTTATTATTTCTAATGGGTCTCTTATTTCATCTGTTATAGATACTCTCTCTAGCAATGCTGATTATAACTCATCCATTCTTGCCCATCCTGTATTACTCTTGACCATATTATTCTCATATATGCATATGGAAATATCATTTTCAGTATAATTACCATATTATATTCTATTGTATACCAAAGACAATTTTGGTGTTTGTTTTTTTAATCTAAAAAATAGATGGTTTGGGAAAAACTGTTCCCAAGGTTCTCTAAATTTTGTTTCATATTAATTACAAAAAGAGGTAGGGTGGTTATAGTAGGACTGATATTTACTGGTGTTTTTCTGAATTTGTATCTTACACACACTCACACAAAAATATGGGGAGGTCCAAACCCTTTCTCTTGGCCTAATCCAAGGCTTAGCTTTCCCTAAAAACAGACAAAATTATCCATTTTCCCTGGTCACTTAAAGGCACAGAAATTTCCAGCCACAGGCAATTAATGTCACTTGGATTTGATGGAGTTCTAAAGATACTATATGCTACCTGATGAATAGATTCATTTCCAAAGGGATATGTTTCCTTCCTGATCCAAAGAAATTAGGTACCACTGTATCTTGGTTGCCTATCCTTGTATCACTGGGACAAAGCAAACCTCCTTTAACTGTTCTATGACTTGCAAGACCTTATTCCATCCCAACATGCTTGAGCAGTGGTATAATGGATAGCTGATCAGTCTTGAACTAGGAAGACACAGGTGTAAATATTGCCTGTGATACCCACTAGCTGTGTGACCTTAGATAAACCATACAAACATCTCAATATGCAAAAGAAATCTAAGACTAGAAGAGACAAGTTGAAAATCTATTAACTGAAGGAATCCATGTCAAGAGTTTCTCATACCAATGAAACCACAGAAAGAGGAAAAAGGAAGCTCCCTTATACATCTCTCCTCTCAGTTCTCTCATTTTTTTTCTCCTTTGAGCAGTAGATAAATGGAGGGGATTGGATAGATATTGGGCTGTATCCCAGAGACACAACCAGGAAAGACAGCTGATCTGGTATTGGTTGAAATGTTGAACCTTGCAAACTGAAGTTTTGAAATTCCAATTTTTGAAATCTGTAACACTGCTGCAAAAGGCAATCAAAGATTCTTAACAACATACTACTTCCAGGAGAGCAAACCTTGCCCCAAAGTATAACACAGGCAAAGTATCTTTGGGCTTTCCCCATCTTAGAGTAGACCATACAAAAACCATGTAAACATTAAAACTATTTAGAGAAGATCATACCAAAAAAAACCCATGTAAATGGATTACATTATTTTTTAAAATCCCACAACTTGTATTTGAATTAGTTATCCCTTTTCAAGGGAAAATAATTTAAAAACAGACATTATCATGAATTTACTTTTTCTTTTGATATGGTTTATCATGTACTTGGTCTATCATGTAGATTATCCCAACAAAAAGGGGGAATTGCTATTCACCAAAGAAGATTTCAGGTTGTAGGACTTCTTGGGTGGGGATAGAGGGTGGACTATAGCTGGTTGCAGGTATTTTGTCAAGTTTCAAGAATTAGACAAGAAAGAGAAGAGAAAGGGAACTAAAAGGAAAAGGAATGAAATTAAGAGTAATCTATGGGTTATGAGTAAATCAGAGAAATGAATAGAGGAGTTTATGGAGAAATCAGAAGTCCCAGTGGAATCAATGTTCTGCAATTAGGCCAAGAAAGAGATTTTTATGGATGTACAATCTCTCCCAAGAGGCTGCTGTGAGTCCTGTGAGCCCTTTGAGACAGTTACGTTGAACCCTAAACTTCTAACTGATAGGTCAGAGAGTTATAAATAACTGTGTCTCTCTCCCAACATGCTGGGTGAATTTGATTATACTTCTCCTTAAGCCTATAAGAAGCAGCATCCATTTGTGTATGGAGGACAAAGAATGACTTAACCAGATTCCTTCTTTTTGCTTTTGCATTGCTTTCATTTTTTTTTTAATTAAATGCTTTTGCTATTGATCTTGAATTGATTGACATAGTCTGGTAATCAATAGAAATCAAGTACTTGGGCAGAATCAAGAGACCCACTAGTAGAATCAATCTGTGTCCTTCCTACATAAATAGATATTACTCATGAAATGGTGTGGATATAAACAGTCTGAATTTTGGGTAATAAATGATTAAGCAATTTGGCTTTATTTCAGTGATTAGATAACTTGCTTTAATTATCAAATTCCTTTACTTATCACTGAAGGAGAATTTCATTTTCCATTAACTCATACATGCATATATATGCATGTATAAAAGTAATGTAAATTTATTTTATCTTTATTATAAATTTGGTAATTAAGCAAATATAAGGATTCCTAAAAATAAACTGCCAGTAAATTCAGTTTGCTTAAATTATTTTTTAAAAGGTAATTACCTTGGCCTTTTTGTTTCTTTTTTTGCGTCAGGCTTGATTTAAGCCAGTACAGTGGGAAAAAGCTGGAATGAAATGGGCCACTCATAAATCATTGTCAACTGGACTGAACATGATCTGTACATGACTGAGAAAAACAGCTTGCAAATGAAATCTTTCTTCCTAAGAAGGAGAGATCCCCTGCTTATCTCAAGGGTTAGGTTTTTAAGTCTGAAAACCACAAATGGCTTTACCACAACACAGGTATTTTTGGTCTTGAATAAATAATCTCCAAGTCTGTATCACAACAAACAGTGTCCAAGTCAGTAGGATGATTGAACCTTTTCATTGTTCAGCAGATACAAAACCGGTGTTAGCTTGGCTAGGGACAGCACTAGTAGGGCACCTGATTTGGTTCACTTGGAAGCTGCAAGCTGGGGAATTGTTGTAATGTCAAACTCAGGGCACAGCTTGCTTTCTGGGCCTTAGCTCTGGAAAAGAGAGTGTCTCCTAATAGTATTCAGACACCACATAACCTTTAAAACTAAAGGAAATTTACTTAACTGTAGTATGGAAAGGATAGCAATTGGGAAGTCTTTTAATACTGAAGAGACAACGACTTGTATATTGGATTTTTATACCTTACAGCAAAGGTACATTAGTGTGTTGAGACTTCACCCCCTAGATAAATTAGATCTCAAGAATTACTTCATTGTTTGTATGACAGTAAAATTCCATACTTCTTACTCTAGATCCAGGAAATTCCTAGCTTTGCCATGGGGTCTTACTGTCATGAAACCCAAACCGATTAGTAATAAATGTCGTTCCTATCACAGTCTGTCTCATTTTGAAGTTTTTTCTCTACTGTATAATTGTCTAATTTTGTTGCTATTATTATTGTTATTGTTTTGAGGCATAAGCTCTATAAATTTTCTAAGTTTCAACTTTCATGTGTGAGATGGGATTGCTAATCCCTTTCTCCTTTTGCCTGTATTTCTTTTTCTCTCATTCTTTACCTGAGATACATACCCAAGATCAACTCATTCTCCTCCTTTCTTCCTTCAATTCCCTCAGTGTGAGATTTAAAAAAAAACTTGAGAAAATGCTAGTACTTCTTCAGATTTTATTTTCTGTGCTTCATTTAATGTTTTTTTCATTGTATTTGGACTCTTGTTTGTTCATTTTTATGTATGACTTTTCTTTTAAAAACTATTTTTTAGTTCAAATCTGGTCTCAGACACTTTCGAATCTGGTCTTAGACATTTAACACTTCCTAGCTGTATCACTACTAGGCAAGTCACTTAACCCCAAATGCCTCAGCAAAAAAAATATAAATAAAATAAAAATAAAAACTGTTTTTAGGATTTTAAAAATATTTCCTTAGTGTAGTATTTCTTTTTCTTTTTTCTTCTTTCCTTTTTTGAGAAAGAACAAAAGAGAGAAAGATAGAATGAGAAATATAAAAATGAAGGGAAGATGAAAAGAAGAGGAAGAGGAGGAAGAAGAAGAAGGAAGAAGAAGAAGAAGAAGAAGAAGAAGAAGAAGAAGAAGAAGAAGAAGAAGAAGAAGAAGAAGAAGAAGAAGAAGAAGAAGAAGGAAGAAGAAGAAGAAGACCAGGAGGAGGGAGGAATACAAGGAAGAGGAGGAGGAGGAGGAGGAGAAGGAGAAGGAGAAGAAGAAGAAGGAGGAGGAGGAGGAGGAGAAAAAGAAGAAAAAGAAAAAAAGAATAAGAGAAAGAAAAGAAGAAGAAAAAGAAGTAGTAGTAGTAGTAATAGTAGTAGTAGTAGTAGTAGTAGTAGTAGTAGTAGTAGTAGTAGTAGTAGTAGTAGTAGTAGTAGTAGTAGTAGTAGTAGTAGTAGTAGTAGTAGCAGTAGTTAGGGCTCTCCTGTGACCTCATCTTCCACCACTTTTCCAGAAATTTCTTGGGAAAAGTTTTATTTAAAGGGTTCTCTGAAGAGAATGACAGTGACTGATTTAGCTTTGTCTAATGTTGATAATTCCTTAAACACAAATCTGTGGGTAGGATTATTGAACACCTGATCTTTCATGGATATTATTGTTAGAGACTTGCCTGGGTCACTGAGAAGTCCAAGGTCACACAGCTCATATTTGACAGAACCACTTAAACCTAATTCTTCTTGCTTCTAATGGTAATTCTCTAATCACTAGATCATATTATCTCTTACAATTCACGCAATAATACAATAATATAATTGTATGAATCATTTGTAACTATTTTTTTGCTATTTAATACCGGGATTAGTGAGCTCTATTACTACCTCAATGAAGCCGAATAATTAAAACATAATATATTCAAGGAAAGAATCATGATATAGTGGAAAGATCACTAACTCAGGAGTCAGACGTGTGTTCAAATCCCACTACCTGTGAAGTTTCAGCAAGCCATTTAACTTCCCTGGCCCCAGTTTTTCATCTTCAAATGAAAGAAGTAAACTTCTTAGCTCTAAAATAGCCAATGCTATGTTTGTGTAAGCAAGTCAAAATTACCATCTATTTGGTTCTTTTTTAATGTGACATTCCCATGGGAAAAGAAAAAGAAGAGGTAGAAATTGTCCATTTTAATCTAGATGTTACTGAAAAAGGAAAGCTTGTCCTTGTCAGAAATCTGAGCAAAAGGGTCCCCTAAATGAAAAGGATACCTGACTAGTTGGTTATTGCTGCTAAGTGCCTTGTTCAGCAATGTCTCACCATATTGAGTTTCAGGCCCCGGCTGAATTATATTATGCTGAAATTTGCTATTAAAGCAAGGTAACTGAAAATGACAGGCTTTTAAAAACTCACATTTCAGTTAAATCTGGGAGCACAGAAACAGCTGCTGTAAGTCAGCACCTCTAGAATTTCAAAAGAAAATAGTAACGGATTTCTAATATCACATGTGCCAATGCTGGAAATTCTAGAGGAGACTGACTGGCTCTGGGTGAAGGGTCGACATTTGGACTTGTACAGATGGTATACTTAATTATTGAAGAGCAGCTATAATCATTTAATTATTTTAGAGCCTGGGATGAAAGGGATTTTCCCCCCAGGTGTACTGAAGATAACTGTAACCAGAACTCAGTGGCAGAATATTCACCCTGGCAGTGAATAGTTTTTGCCACTTAATACTCTTACTAGTTTTACATCTCAGAGAGGATTGGGTTTATATTGTAATACCCCAGGTACAAAGGTATCTTGAAAATATTGAAGGTGGAACTTGAGATTTCTTCTGTGGTGTATCCCCATCCATTAGAGGCAAATAAATGTAAAGCTTTAATAAACATACCCTGGGATTCAAGGTAATCAAAAAGGTAGAACTTTTCTTCCCTGATCAAGCAATCATTTAATCAAGACCCACTATGTGCTGGGTACTGGGAAAGAAAGAAAGAAAGAGAGGAAGAAAGAGAGAAAGAAAGAGAGAAAGAAAGAGAGGAAGAAAGAGAGAAAGACAAAGAAAGAGAGAAAAACAAAGAAAGAAAGAAAGACAAAGAAAGAAAGAGAGAAAGAAAGAAAGAAAAAGACAAAGAAGGAAAGAAAGAGAGAGAAAGAAAGAAAAAGACAGAAAGAAAGAGAGAGAAAGAAAGAGAAAGACAGAGAGAAAGACAAAGAAGGAAAGAAAGAGAGAAAGAAAGAAAAAGACAGAAAGAAAGAGAGAGAAAGAAAGAGAAAGACAGAAAGACAAAGAAAGAAAAAGACAGAAAGAAAGAAAGAGAGAGAAAGAAAGAGAAAGACAGAGAGAAAGACAAAGAAAGAAAGAGAGAGAGAAAGAAAAGAAAGAAAGGAAATAAAGAAAAGAGAGGAAGGGGAGAGAGAAAGGGAGAAAGGAAAGAAAGAAGAGAGGGAGAGAGGAAGGGATAAAGGAAGGAAGGAAAACAAACAGGGTGAAATGATTTGTCAAGGGTCATACAGCTGAGGCTGGTTTTAAACTGGTACTCTCCAGGCCTGGTACTCTCCACTGCCACCTAGTTGCCCCCAACTACTTTGTGTATATCTGTATTTAATGGTTTTATAGTTATGCTATAACTATAACTATGCTATAACTATAAAAAGTTATAATTATAAAATTAATTTTAAAAAAGATACATACACACTCTCTCATACACATATGTCTCTTAAGTGTACTCTGAAGATGAACTGATCAAAAGCTTATTTTTCTATGAAATCACAATTTCCTTTCAGCAGGTTTCATTCATTCATGTTCTCTTTTGAAGATAAAAATAGTCTAAACTCTTCTCACTCTGTATTTTGTTATGTTACTAAGCATTCCCCAAGAATGAAGAAAATCCTTGGAGGTATAGAGCAAAAGTAGGATTTGGCTATAACCAAAACAATTCCAAGCTCTG